>NC_133488.1:16141912-16143141 GCF_025370935.1 Choristoneura fumiferana
CTGGTGGTCCCTGGCAAGAGAGAAAGTTTGTCAAATGGTCCTTCCAGACTAAAAGGTTAAGAACGGCGTAGAAACTCGAGCATAGCTCGCTGAGCGACTCTGAGCTGTTTATTCGTCACGCAACGTTAATAAAGATCAAAATGCCAACTAACATTATCAAGCTTTTACCTGTATTTGATATCATCTGAGTTTTTCGGCCAACATCAGTTTCTCCTTCAAAACTGTTGACTGCAGAGTTACGTCATCAACGTCACCCTGAAATAACAAAGTCTTTATGTTAACTTGACCGCATTGATTGAAAATAACTTCTTTTTCATCACACTTGCTCGTAAACAGTGTCATTACATGCATGCTACCTTGGTTGCAACCCCCAATAAAACCCTCGACCTTAATGTGACTGTCATGAACTCTCGTGTCGGTAAATGAGTCATGCCCGTACAAATTTTCCTGCCATGAAGCCCAAGGTCGGTAAATGAGTCATTGCCCGTACAAATTTTCATGCCATGAAGCCCAAGGACGGTAAATGAGTTGTGTTACTGCATGTGTGTCTGCTGCGTCGTGCGCGCGCTGCAGAGAGGGGGGGCGGAGGGCGGAAGCTGGCGCTGCCAAGAGCGCAGCCAGCGGTATCGGTAATTATTGAAAAAATATTAGTTTTCCTTTTACAAATATACAATTTTACTAGCAAATGTGATGAAAAACATTGTATGCCGCACGGGCGGTACTAGAATTACGAACATCGACTCATTAAAGCCTCGTCTTCGACTTCGGGCTTCTAATAGACTCTCGTTCGTAATTCCTTATTTACCGCCCTTAAGACACAATGTACTATTTCAACTTCCATCGACAACACTAATGATCTGCGTTAGCTATCCTCGCACAGCACCGCTCTGATGGAAACAGCTGAGTGCAGCAAGGGTAAGTAAACAAAGCGTTGGTTCATGAAAATCCCTTGCAATCTCGCACATATCTGGTTGAAATGCAGCCTTAGACGAGGGTAGGATGAGATGAGTGCGGCGAACGTCAGCGCGTTAGACAATACGGCCTCTGGCCAGTGACGTCACCTGTAGCTCGGTGTACCAGGCGTCGTGTTGCGTGCTGAGAGCTCGCAGCGCGCTGAGTTTCCTAGCGATGGCGTCGGCGGCGCGTTGCTGCCGCGACATGTACTCGCCGCGCAGCTTTAGTGTCGCTTGCGTTAGGAACTGGAACATACAGGATGTAACATTTAGGGG